>NC_084581.2:727500-752500 GCF_033978685.3 Nerophis lumbriciformis
TAGATTTTTAAACTCTTAACTCTTAAATGACCGCCATAACCACAACACCAGGGGGAGTTCCACAAACCACGTTAAACCCAGATCCGATCTAACAAAGGTCTTAACTCATTCTCCTTCTATGCCACACCAATATGGAATGCACTCCCAACAGGTGTAAAAGAAAGTGCATCTCTATCCTCCTTCAAAACCGCAATAAAACAACACCTCCAGGCAACTTTAACCCTTGATTAACACCCTCCCCCTTCCACATCCCACCTCCCCGGATTGTAAATAACCAAATGTAAATAATCAAATGTATTTCTAATGTATATACTTGTTCTTATGCTATCTGAACTCACTATGTTCTCTGCTCGCTGTACATATCCTACCAAGTCAGACCTACATTGTTTCAATGCCCATTTCTCTGATGATGCAATTGTTGATGACTGAAGTGCTGATATCAACCAAACCCTCCTCATCCCACCCCGGATTGTAAATAATGTAAATAATTCAATGTATATACTCTGATGATTAACTTGTGCGATGATTGTATTATGATGATAGTATATATTTGAACCATGAATTGATTTACGTGGACCCCGACTTAAACAAGTTGAAAAACCTATTGGGGTGTTACCATTTAGTGGTCAATTGTACGGAATATGTACTGTACAGTGCAATCTACTAATAAAAGTTTCAATCAATCGAAACAACCATGTGGTCAAAATCAAATAGATCAAAAATTGTCTGATGTGTGATAAAAAGTCTTGGTTTTGTTTTTCTCAACCTTCTATTTGGAAAATGTGGTGGCCTCAGATTTCTTCTAAGTTGTGATTTCAAGTGCTCTAAGTTGTTGAACAATTGCCCTTGTGGATCAATAAAGTTTGTCTAAGTCGAAGTCTAAGTTACTAATGAAGTTGTCTAATTTCCATAAACAAACACTGGATTGATGGCAGTAGGTTTACAAACGTAACTTCTCTCCACACAAAAGTAGACCTGGCGTAGTGGGTAGAGCAACCGTGCCAGAAACCTGAGGGTTGCAGGTTCGCTCCCCGCCTCTTACCATCTAAAAATCGCTGCCGTTGTGTCCTTGGGCGGGACACTTCACCCTTTGCCCCCGGTGCCACTCACACCGGTGAATTGAATGATGAATGATAGGTAGTGGTCGGAGGGGCCGTTGGCGCAAATTGCAGCCACGCTTCCGTCAGTCTACCCCAGGGCAGCTGTGGCTATGAAAGTAGCTTACCACCACCAGGTGTGAACGAATGATGGGTTCTACATGAAAAGCGACTTTGGGTACTTAGAAAAGCGCTATATAAATCCTAGTTATTATTATTATAGGGAACTCCATTACCCGGAACATACAGGTTCGTAAACCAGCCATAAGTAAATGCATTCCCGGGGCCAGAGCACCTGACATTGAAACTAATCTTAGGGAGCTAACTTACAACAGGCCTAGTAAACACGTACGACAGGCTAATCGCACCACTAGCTACGCGAACATAGTTGTATACGTTGGCTCCAATGACACTAGGATGAGACAGTCAGAGATTACAAAGAGGAACATAGCTAGGACTTGTAATCTCACTAGAAAGATGTCCAGGCATGGAGTACTTGTCTCTGGCCCCCTGCCTGCGAGAGGCAATGATGAGAGGTATAGTTGCTTGCTTAACAAGTGGCTGGCTAGTTTTTGTAGAGAACAGGGACTAACGTTTATTGATAATTGGCCCTCTTTCTGGCGTAAACCGGGCTTGCTGATGAGACACGGCCTTCACCCTAACCGGGAAGGCGCCATCACCTTATCGAGGAACATAGATTACTGTTTGAGTCACACTTGACTAACTGTGCTAGAGCAAGATCAGACACAGGCAATTACAGTGTCTGTTAGTCCGGGTGAGGAGTCAGTTAAGCTAGAACTAACCAGCGCCTGACTGGAAAATCCCTGCACACATAGAATTTCTCCTAGAATAATACACAACTCACATAATGTTTTTTCTGTAGTGACTGTGCCAGACGTGAACATGCATTCTACTGAGGTGGAAAATTATGAAGCATTCACTCTATCGCAGCACCCAGCAAATAATCTCAAGATCCCCATCATATCAATTCCTAGATGTGATCGGACTTATTTAAGGCGCACTACACAAATAAATGTAACGTTATTAATATCACTACTATGGATACCATTAACAAAAAATCCTCAAAATAGCCCACTACCTATAATATGGGCTTTTTAAAAATCTGATCATTGTCTCCCAAAACATTATTAGTTAATGAGATCATTAGAGACAACAATCTTAACGTCATTGGTCTCGCGAAACCTGGCCAAAATCAGATTAATTTTTCCCGCTTAACGAGGCATCTCCTCCTAACTATACGAATGCACATATTGTTAGAATTACTGTATCATATTGTTGTTGAAATAAAGTAGGAGGACACATACTCCTTCTGAACAACCTTTGCAATAAAAGTGCCTATATTGCAATATGGATGAATTCCAATAACACTCGCCAACTCTCTTTAATGACCATTGTTCACCATTGTTCACTCTTTAATGACCATTGTTCACCACTGTTCACTCTTTAATGACCATTGTTCACCATTGTTCACTCTTTAATGACCATTGTTCACCACTGTTCACTCTTTAATGACCATTGTTCACCACTGTTTACTCTTTAATGACCATTGTTCACCACTGTTTACTCTTTAATGACCATTGTTCACCACTGTTTACTCTTTAATGACCATTGTTCACCATTGTTCACTCTTTAATGACCATTGTTCACCACTGTTCACTCTTTAATGACCATTGTTCACTCTTGTTCATTCTTGTTCATTCTTGTTCACTCTTGTTCACCATTGTTCACTCTTTAATGACAATTTTTCACCACTGTTCACTCTTTAATGACTATTGTTCACTCTTGTTCACTCTTGTTCACCATTGTTAACTCTTTAATGACCATTGTTCACGCTATCTGGGATTGTCTGCTAGCGACGAAGGAAACAAGTATGTGCGGATCGATACTGACATATCAATGCCACCGATACCAGATATCTATGCTCTAATATCTATTCCAAAATCAAAATATACATACTTCTGATACCTTAGTTATTTGATATGATGCATATCAATAACTAAATCATTTCTGAGATCTTGTCTATTGCTATTAGTGAGGACTACTTTTTCTTCTGCCTAGGTAAGTACGTAATGCGCAAAAGCAACGGCACACTGTGCTCACTCATTCTGTCTGTCATTTGTTAAAGACAATGACTAGCAATTAAAATGAATAGCAAATGTATGTATCATTTTATTGTAGGCTATGTAGAAACATTACACACAGAATTTAATTTAAATAAGATAAATAAGATATGATTTGCGGCTTTCACCGCAGTGAGCTAGTAGAAGCTCCATCTGTCCCACGCACAAGCGTAAGGATATAAACCCAATATTCATAAACAAAATGAGTAAAAATTGTTTTGACATAGTAACGGCTAACTTATTACGTTATTACTTACAACAAAAATATTCTGAGTGCGCTCAACACTGGTTATCTAGCCATAAAACACTGAGGCTACCTTTTTTTTTTTTTGGGTGTGTTTTTAAAAATACCGGTATATACCATCCATCCATCCATTTTTTACCGCTTGTCCCGTTCACTGTATACCAGGATTCGAAATAAAAATACTGCAATATCAGTTTTGGTCCATATTGCCCAGCCCTGGTGTATATATATATATATATATATATATATATATATATATATACACACCAGGGCTGGGCAATATGGACCAAAACTGATATTGCAGTATTTATATATATATATATATATATATATATATATATATATGTATAGTATATATATTGAGGGTGCCAGAAAAAATAGATTCATACTTGAAACACGATTTGATTCTGAATCAATCCAAAATTTTCGAGAATCAATTTTGAAAAATAAGTTTTTTAGGCGATGTCTGTGCTTATTTGCTAAGCTTGTACGTTAAACGTCAACAAATAAAACATTTTATTTTGAAATCGTAACCGGTTTTGAAAAAGTTGTATTGTAATCAATATACTAAATTATATATAGAATCGGGCAGAACAGGGGTTAGTGCATGTGCCTCACAATACGAAGGTCCTGGGTTCGATCCCCGGACTCGGGATCTTTCTGTGTGGAGTTTGCATGTTCTCCCCGTGACTGTGTGGGTTCCCTCCGGGTACTCCGGCTTCCTCCCACCTCCAAAGACATGCACCTGGGGATAGGTTGATTGGCAACACTAAATTGGCCCTAGTGTGTGAATGTGAGTGTGAATGTTGTCTGTCTATCTGTGTTGGCTCTGTGATGAGGTGGCGACTTGTCCAGAGTGTACCTTGCATTTCGCTCAAGTGCAGCTGGGATAGGCTCCAGCACCCCCGCGACCCTGAGAGGGACAAGCGGTAGAAAATGGATGGATGAGACATTTGCATTAAATAGTTTGAGCACTTCCCCCCAAGTGCAGCTGGGATAGGGACAAGCGGTAGAAAAATGGATGGATGGACTTTCTTATCTCATGATTATGACTTTTTATCTCATAATTTCGATTTTTTTTTTTTATCTCAAAATTATTACTTTTTATATCATTTCGACTTTCTTATCTCACGATTATGACTTTATCTTATATTTTCGACTATTCATCTGATAACTTCAATTTTTTAAATCTCATAACCTTGTTTTTTTAATCTCATAATCTTGATTTTTTTTAATCTCATAAACTTGATTTCTTGTCATAATTTTAACTTTCTTATTTCATAATTTACATTTTTTTATGTCATAATCTTGACTTTTTTATTTCATAATTTTGACTTTTATCTCATACTTTTAACTTTTTTATCTCATAATTTTGAGTATCTCATAATTTTGACTTTTTTCTCATAATTTTGACTTTATCTCATAATTTCAACTTTCAAATCTCCTAATTATGACTTTTTATCTTCTAATTACGACTTACCATTGGGGTATTTTTGTGTGTTTGTCGGAAACAGGCATCCATGATTCAGTGCATAATGATGCCATCATTTGTTTCACTCTGTGAGTTTGTATTGTTTGAAGACAAACTAGGTATATTTTCACCAAGTATCGGTGATAACTGCCTGAATTTGATTCGGTATCAGATCATAAAGAAAATCAGTGGTATTGCACATCAGGTAGCCAGGGACTGCAGATGGAAATGAGCTGTTTAGCAATAAACTGCTGCAAAACATATGTGTCTTTAATCTTAATGTCTCTGTGCGTTGTGCCTTCAAATAAAGATTAAACTATCACTAATGAAGGGAACAAGCTAAATAGTGTCATAGACGTTTACTAGTTGACCAACCGGAGAACGCCGCCCCATAGCATGTCAGTGGAGATATTGCAAGACTTATTGATCGTAGAACAATATAAGGCAGGCGTGTCAAACTCAAATACAGAGTGGGCCAAAATTTTAAACTAAACAAAGGTTGAACAAATTAACGTTTTTGATAGGGACCCAAACAAGTTTTGCATTAAATATTGAACAAGCAAGGCTTATATAACTTTATAGTGACATGCAAAATCCAGTTTCAAATAATAATAAAAAAGTATAAATGGCATATCAAATACAATTGAAATAAAAATGTAATGCCTCTTTTCTATTTGCAGCCTTCTGAGGTAAATATCAACATTAACTTTTTCCACAGGCTAATACATTTGAAAATAAAATAATGAATAAACCAACCATTCTGGACTTTAAACTGCTCAGTTTGCAACACACTGATCTAATCTGATGTGCCCAAGCCAGATGCCTGTCATCTTTTCTTGGATGCTAGTTCATTAATGTCGGGGCTCAGGCTTTGAGCTGAGGCAACCATCATTATCCAACCAAGGTGTTCATCAGTCATTATATCTCGTATTCCAGTCTTGGGGGCGTGCCTTACAGGCACTGCTTTTAACGTCCTCTACGAGCTGTCATCCCTTCTAACAACGTGCCGGCCCAGTCATAAGATATGAGCGGCTCCTGTACGCACACATACTTGATCAACAACGATACAGTTTACACTGAGAGTGGCCGTATAAGCAACTTTAGCATTGTTAGAAATATACGCCACACTGTGAATCCACACCAAACAAGAATGACAAACACATTTTGGGAGAACATCCGCACCGTAACACTAACTCTTCCGGGACGCTACAAAATACACCCCCGCTAACACCAAACCCCCCCCCCCACACACACACACACACCTTGTAGCTCCCGGAAGAGTTAGTGCTGCAAAGGGTTCTGGGTATTTGTTCTGGTGTGTTTATGTTGTGTTACGGTGCGGATGTTCTCCCGAAATGTGTTTGTCATTCTTGTTTGGTGTGGATTCACAGTGAGGCGTATATTTCTAACAATGTTAAAGTTTTTTTATACTGGCACCCTCAGTGTAACCTGTATCGCTGAAGATCAAGTATGCGTTGCATCCTGACTCGTTGGACTGGGCGAAAAGGGGACGCGCAGCTTTCCGGGAGGGGCACTGAAATTTGGGAGTTTCCCGGGAGGTTTGGCAAGTATGAGAATTAGCGGTGAATGCGGTGTACCGCTGCTATATATAATCGGCCGGCCAGCTATAGTTTTAATTTGATATCGCCTCAGAGGGCCAATTGAAATTACACGGCGGGCCAAATTTGGCCCACGGGCCAGAGTTTGTCACTATGATGTAAAGCTTTAAAGAGACTAATTACAAGCCTCATTGCAAACATGTTTGTTTTTAATCACCTATTGACTTCCAAACACACGTCAGGTCCCACAAAAAAATAACAATAAAAGGAAAATGGACTAAACAAGATATATTCATAGGTGGTGTAGAAAGTATAGCAGTAAAATCACCCTGAGCTTCATTTAAAGTTCAATGCTCGCTAAATGTAGCCTACAAAAACTGCATTTCCAGTGTACTTTGTGTTCATTTCAAGGTAGAAACATGGAGGACCTGGACACACGTATTGCATGATTTTGTTTGCTGACTGTGTTTCTTAACTCTTATCCTGATATTCCTGAAAGCCTGTCACAGATCAAAAATAGCAGAAATAAAATGCCAAAAACAGCGCATTGAGTCCAAGGCCCGCTCACGTCTCTTTGGCGTTCAACACAGACAAAGTATGCGCTTTTAAAATCTCGCCCTCTTCCACAAACATTTGGCATTTGCGATTGGTCCTCGGACCCGTCCGTCAAGGAGGTGCCTTTCAGGTCGAGCTGGACGGCGGCGTGCGTCCCTCCCAGTAGCTCTGGTAGGTGGCGTGGAACATGTCCTTGCAGCTCAGCTTGGCGTTGAGGCGGGAGCAGATGAGGAAAGAGCCGCCCATCTTGCGGTGCAATGAATAAGTCTCCTCTGGGGGCGGGGTCAGGCGGTGACGCAGCATGACGGGGATGAGGTTGTGGATACGCTCGGTGGTGGATTGGGCGCCAAAGTCGAAGGTCTCCGGCGACGAGAAGGCCTCGCCCAAGATCATCACGGCGTCCACGTGTGCATTGACCATGGCCTAAAACAACATGGTAGCAATTCCTTAATAATATAGAATATTTATAGTGTGTTTGTAGACCACCACAATGTACCCCACCCACAAATTACATGATAATAAAGTAAATTCAATCCATGATTAAACTGGAAAGGATTACTATTTTAAACAATGAAGTACAACCAATCAGTTTATTGATAATTCATCATCAAGTTGTATTTGTACAATTATTTTAAATGTATATGTATCTAATATAACTATTTTATTTCGAAATATCCGAGCATGATTTAAATGAAGCCCTAGTACCAACAAGGATACCTTACTTGTACCATATGTACTGTAGAAAGCACCATCAAATAAAACATTTTGTCAAATAATTTAACATTCCATTAAATAATGTATATACTGTGTGTACACATACATACATACATACAGTGTATATATATATATACACACACACACACACACACACACACACACACACACACACACACACACACACACAAACACACACACATATATATATACTGTATTTTTCGGATTATAAATCACTCCGGAGTATAAATCGCACCGGCCAAAAATGCATAATTAAGAAGAAAAAAAACATATAAGTTGAACTAGAGTATAAATCGCATTTTTTGGGGAAATGTATTTGATAAAATCCAACACCAAGAATAGACATTTGAAAGGCAATTTAAAATAAATAAAGAATAGTGAACAACAGGCTGAATAAGTGTACGTTATATGACGCATAAATAACCAACTGAGAACGTGCTGATATACGTCTAGTCTCTTACGTGAATGAGATAAATAATATTATTTGATATTTTACGGTAATGTGTTAATAATTTCACACACAAATCGCACCCTCGGCCAAACTATGAAAAAAACTGCGATTTATAATCCGAAAAATACGGTGCACATATACATATATACATACACACATATATATATATATATATATATATATATATATATATATATATATATATATATACACATACATACATACATACATACATACATATATATATATATATATATATATATACATACATATATATATATATATACATACATATGCATTTATGTATATGTATACATACTGTATACATAAACATATACATACTGTATATATATACAAATATACTCTAAATATTGTACATGTTCATATATATGTAAAAATATATACATACATATATATATATACACACATACATATACTGTATATACGTAAAAATGTATACATAGAAATATACACACAATTACGGTAAATATATATACATATACATACATACATATTGTATATTTTCATGCTATATACACACATATTGTAGACAGTAGACCCATAATAAATTCATAAAAGAACCAAACTTCATGAATGTTTTTTGTGACCAACAAGTATGTGCTCCAATCATTCTATCACAAAAAAATAAGAGTTGTAGAAATGATTGGAAACTCAAGACAGCCATGACATTATGTCCTTTACAAGTGTATGTAAACTTTTGACCACGACTGTACATACATATATGTTTATATACTGTATGTATTATATATATATATATATATATATATATATATATATATATATATATATATATATATATATATATATATATTAGGGGTGTGGGAAAAAAATCGATTCAAATTCGAATCGCGATTCTCACGTTGTGCGATTCAAAATCGATTCTCTTTTTTTTTTTAAATCGATTTTTTATTTATTTATTTGTTTTAATTTGTATTTTTTTTAATTTAATCAATCCAACAAAACAATACACAGCAATACCATAACAATGCAATCCAATTCCAAAACCAAACCCGACCCAGCAACACTCAGAACTGCAATAAACAGAGCAATTGAGAGGAGACACAAACACGACACAGAACAATCCAAAATAGTGAAACAAAAATTAATATTATCAACAACAGTATCAATATTAGTTACAATTTCAACATAGCAGTGATTAAAAATCCCTCATTGACATTATCATTAGACATTTATAAAAAAATTAAAAAAAAGAACAATAGTGTCACAGTGGCTTACACTTGCATCGCATCTCATAAGCTTGACAACACACTGTGTCCAATATTTTCACAAAGATAAAATAATTCATATTTTTGGTTCATTTAATAGTTAAAACAAATTTACACTATTGCAATCAGTTGATAAAACATTGTCCTTTACAATCATAAAAGCTTTTTACAAAAATCTACTACTCTGCTTGCATGTCAGCAGACTGGGGTAGATCCTGCTGAAATCCTATGTATTGAATGAATAGAGAATCGTTTTGAATCGGGAAAAAAATAGTTTTTGAATCGAGAATCGTGTTGAATTGAAAAAAAAAAATCGATTTTGAATCGAATCGTGACCCCAAGAATCGATATTGAATCAAATCGTGGGACACCCAAAGATTCACAGCCCTAATATATATACGTATATATATATATATATATATATATATATATATATATATATATACACACACACACACAATAAATGTAATATAATTATTATATAAATATATGTGATACAATAATATATATAGTATAATTTTGCCTCTCCAAGGTATTGTACGACGCATTAGCTGTGGTGTTATGAATGAAATCTTCATGCAGGACTTAGTCTTCACAGATGTCAGATGTCCTGCATGCGGTGGCTGTCCGTTTAGCAAAGGCATATGTTAAACTTAACTGTGCTACTTTTGTTGACAACATTGAATCAGTAAACCTTGTTCTCCTCTGCTTCTTGTTGATGTAGCTAATATTTATGCTAGCATGTAGCTATCGGCACAAGCAGAGCAGTAGCATCAGCTGACCGGCATGCAGCACCCATCACTGCTCGCTGAGGACAATGACTGCTCAGAGACTCCAAGACACAAAAAGGTCTCCCTTATCACCGGGAAGTCACTGGATTTGTCGCTCCCCACGATTTACTAAAAAAATCGCCAAGAGGATTGGCACTATCCTCGAGTACGTGTTTTGCTTTAAAAATGGTATTATAAACTTGACGTGTGCTGATGATAAAAACGTTTGTTGCTGCAATACCAACAAGTTACCTTGGTTTTGTCCAAAGTTATGTTTTGAAGCGTAATGGCCCGCCCCTCCTCGCAATCACAGACTGTAACAAATCCGCAAGTTTTTCGGGTTAAATTTTAACCCGGAAGTGATTAATCTTCATTCATATTTGAGAACGCGATAATTTATTTTTATTAATCACATGCATAAACGCGTTGACTTTGACAGCCCTAATATATATACATACGTACACACATACATATATACACGCACGTGCATACGCAAACTCGGCACACACCTAATTTTAGTCAAAAAGTTTGGGTACCGCTGTACTAGACAGTAGTACCTGGTACTTAGCACCGAGAAAATAATGTGCGTGTTTACCTTGGATTCATAACCAGTGAGGAACTTCATCTCAATGGACCTCTTCAGAACGCCTTCTCGGTCACCCTCAGCGGCCGAGCGGATCACCTGCAACATGTCATCAATTATGATGATGATGACAATGATGATGTCACACAAGAGTTCTCAGTGAACCTGGCGCCGCTTACTTCTATGTAGATGTCGGTGAAGCTTTGATCGAATCCTCTGGTGGCTCCAAAGTCCAGCAGCGCCACCTGCAGACACACACAAGGGGTGTAGTACTTGGAGGGAGCAGCGGGGCGGCAGTCTTCTCTTTCCAGAAGGACTCACCTTGTGCGTTTGTGGGTCGTACAGGAAGTTGGACCAATTAGGGTCGGTCTGCATGTACCGGAACTCAAACAGCTCTCTGAGGCACAGGTTCAGGATGTTCTCACAGATCTGGAATAAAACACAGGTTGGTGCTCTTCCATCTCTCTCCACTACACGTCCTCCTAACACAAACGATGAGGAGTCCATACAGTGTTCTTCAGCTCCTGGGGTAGGCCCTCGGCCTGGTCCAGGGGAAACCCGGGGACCAGTTCTGTGGTGAGAACATGGCTGCTGCACAGCTCGTCGATCACCTGTGGTACGTAAAAGAAGGGATGGTCCTTCAGAAGATCCCTAAGACACACAAGGAGACATTTCAATCGATTGTTTGACGGTAAATGTAAAAACTGTCCACAAGCGTTCCAAAAAGCAGCCATAATGCAATAATGCAATCATTGCAATTAAACAGTATGTACAGAAGTATTGGGACACAGGAATTGAGAAACTATTATTAGATACTCTCTTTGCAGCTAAAACAACTACCACTCCATCAAGAAGATTGATTTTTTTTTCAAAAACAATTTTGATTTATGTCCATTTTTTTATTCTAAATGTGTTTGCTCCTAAACAGATATTATATAAACATGGTAGGCTGCGACACCACCTATTTTGCCCTTTCGCATCTCAACAGTTGTACCACTATAGAGCGGAACCATCCTTGCCCAGGCACGCCTCCTTGTGTTGGAGTATAAATAGTTGGGGTTTTGGCACCAGCTGTTAAGACTAGATCTGACCAATCTAAGTCTATGAGCATGAACTGATGAAGCCTACCCGGATGAGAGGCAAAACGTCTTTTAAGACAAACTAAACAGTCCAGTTGCGATCGATTAAATTTCCTGATAATAACGAACTGGATGAATAAGAGCACCCATAGACAAGGTAGGCTATAGGCTACTAGGAGCTTGCAGCTACACAACAACAAAGCACACAAGCTAGACATACGTAATAAACCTCCTTATGTGTCCAGTCTAAAACAGCACATTTGGCAACATAAATAAGTATCAAATAATTATAGTAGCATATTACTTATATATACAAAGTCTCCAAGGCAGAAGTGTATAAGAAAGTATCCAGTAACAAATGTGCCTGCATCATTCAACTTACTGCGTCATGAGCTGAACTTCAGGAATTATTGTGACCACGAGGTGTCGCTAAAAACTATTTACCACTGCACTTTAACTTAAAGACAGCATAAGTACATTCCACACTGTTATTAATAAATAGATTAGTGTTTTTCATATCTACCATTGTTCTGTTTGACTTATTTCACTTGATCAAACCTTTTCTAACATTCCGCTCTACTAGATAAAAGCATGCATAATTCCTGATGTTACCATGTCAGTAGTGAAAAAGTTTTATCAGGACAACCCAAGTCGGAATACTTATTGTCCACAAGTGTATCAGAAAGATAGATAGATGAAGAAAAGTGAGTGCAGGAAACATACTTGTCGTACAAATACAGTGTACTAGTTTTAAATTGCACTTGTTCCTTTGCACTCAGAAAATTAAAAGACACTTATAAAACTGCTGTGATAGATCAATCCCCTTTCTCTACTTTATGCATTGTTTGTTTTAAGACTAACAACGCTCACCTAAATTTCTTAGCACACTGAGCTTCTCTGATGTAGTCGCACTCCAGCGCTAACTCTCTCCTCATCACGTCTATCAGGTGCTCTGGAAACAAGCCTGCAAGCAATGATGACACACAAATATGTAATAAATGTATGTACAGTGTCTAGTGTGTGTGCGTGTGTGTGTGTGTGTGTGTGTGTACCTTCAGGCAACGCATTGCTCATATTCAGCACAGTCATCAGATTGTTGACGTCACTGTTGATGCTTTGGGCTACGCCAGGATACTGAGGTAAAGCAGGAAAAGATTAATAATTAATTTTAAAAAAAAAGAGTATATTCATAGCTCACGGCTGCACCAAGACATGAAATAAATGAAAAGGTGGAGGTGAAAGACAAGTGATGAATATATTATACAACAAAAGTAATACAAGTTGAAATACTATTACCGGTACATTGCAATACAACAGCATTATTCTAGGTATTCAAAGTTCCAAAAAAATTTGAAAAAAAAAAAGATTTGGGGCTTACGAATGATATATGTATTAATTAGAAAATATAATCTAAATATAATATAAATATTAAGTATTAAAACATACCATTAAAGTTTTATATAAAAGAAATTACTAAACATTGTTATAATCATTTTGAAATTATATATTATCATGTGTTAGTAAAAATAAAGTTCTCCCCCCAATAAATGCTTTCTAATTATATTAGTGGGGGAATAAAGTACAAAATAAAATACCAGTACATAATAACATTTTTGATACATTTTATGCTGTACAAATATGAAAATAAGTTTGTGTCTTATCTCTTACACCTGTTACTCTCTGCGGTTGAGTTGATACTTAATGACGAGACTTGTTTTAAAATTGAGGAAATGTGTTACAAAATGTGGGAATGTAAAAAAAACATACGATGAAGATCATGAAGTTTGTCAAGGGAAGCTACGGGTCATTTTTGTTGTGTAAACAAAGCACACAAAAATAGAGGTTTCTCCCCGACGTGTGTGTATTGTGTAAACTTACACACACACACCAACCCCAACACGCACGCACACAAAAAGTGTCAAAGCTGCACCTGGATTTTCATGGCCACCTCCCGGCCATCCTTCAACCGGGCCAGGTGCACCTGACCGATGGACGCGGCGGCAAATGGACGCTCCTCGAAGAACTCCAGCTTGTCTCGCCAGTTTGGACCCAAGTCACTGTTCAACGCTTTCTGCACAGCATCAAAACAAACACACACACGTGCAAAGCATACTGTATTAGCGGGTTTCTTTCATTTCTGATGTCTGAACACTAACCAACATTTTGGAGACAACTTCTCATTGTATAACATGAGAAGTGTCTCTATACTTTTGTACCAGGTATTTTGCAATTATTTATGACAGTATCCAGTATATAAATATGAAAAATAAACTATGTTCTAATAATAAGGTCAGAATGTGAAATTAATTACCATCATTTGTTTGATGGGCATGAAGTCGGCGCTCTGCCGCACTCGATCAAATATCTTTGCCAGCTGCGGGTTGATGAACGCATCATCTGAAAAAGAAAATAATAATCCAAATAATGGATTCTAAACATTGATTTGACATTATTATTGTCAAGAAGATCATAAAAATATGACTTGAGTATTGTAATAGTAATACTCAAAGGTGTAGCACTCAAATACTTTTATGTTCAGTCATAAACCTTAAGTGGTTCAAGATATGGCAAGTTTAAGCTCCTCCCACATTTTCTAGTCTATGATCCTGCAATGACTATTATAAAGTCAAACACAATTAGGAGAAAGCGATCAATTATTACTAACAAAAGAGGAGCGTTCAATGTTTTGAAAGCAGGAACTCTGTTTTAATTGACTGTAGCGCTGATCCTCTAACTGTACCGTACCATACCACTGCTGGTACACATGCACCAGTCATTTAGTGTTTTTCATAAAAACAAAATGATACGACAAACATACCTGTATGAAATAATCATAAATACTAGGAGTGTCCCAATCTAATACAATTCTACGATTATTGGATATCGGTCCAGTTACTTACAGGCATAGTTTTGTCAAGAGTGCATTATATAATACTTATTGGAAAGTTAACGCTCTCTAGGCATCTGCCTGCCCTAAGCTTGCAAACAACCCCTTGAACATGAAAAATATCAATCTGATCACAGAAGTATTGACAAAATTGGGACACAAAGCACGATTTGAAGGCCCTCCCACCCAACATTTTCTTACACTTAATTTGTATTTCACTCAAAATGGATTTTAATGTCTTATTATGGGAGAACAATTAATTGTTTTCATCGCAAAATAACAAATGTAACATAACTTAAACATACATTTGCAAACCTTTATCCCAGCACTCCCACTGAGGATTGAACCCCGTATATTTGCCTTGCAAGACGTTCATGATACATGCAGGATGGTAATGACTATTATACTCTTTTATGTGACAAAGCAGGAACGGGAAAGGAATACGTTTGTGGTAAAATGTCATTCTACCGGCTAGGGGTCCCACACAGCGAGTGGTCCGCGTATTGATCATCTACCGATACTACCAATACAGTATATGGATATTGTTGATGTGCGCTCCTCTGACACACCAACAGTTGTTATTTTATCCTCTCTCTAATTCTTAATAATCTACTTGTTCATTTCCTGTTAACATCTGATTATTTTTTGCTGGAACGTTTTTATCTCCACGTCTAAAACTTTAGTAAGTACTTACTTCTTCTGTTGTTTCAAGCTAGCTTAGCGATAAGCATGCCTTGCCAGGCTTGTTCTTACTCTGTGTGCAAAAGGTTTAGCCTCATCCTCCAGTGATAATAATACTTGTAACACATGTATTTTATTTGCCAAAAAGAAGGTGATGATTAGTAATTTAGGGGAGAGGCTATACACTGTATGGAGATAGTTGCCAGCTGGGGGACCAAAAATAAATAAAGTATCAGTCAGAGGGTATCGACTTGTGATTGGCATTAAAAGGTTTTCATCAGCACAGGCCGATGACATATTATTCACGGAAATCGTCCGATACTGATTGGTGGCTGATTGATCGACAAATCCCTAATAGTTACATTTGATCTGAATTATTTAGCAAAGTTAAACAGGATAAGATAGCAGGTGATTGGCAAGAGCACACTAAATGCAAAAATAATCGCTGAAGGTTAGCGTACTATTTGGATGTGACCTACTTGGAAACCAGCAGCACTGATTTTAGATTTACGTCTCGATGTGATGACAAGCTGCTAGTATTTCTTGAAGCACATGAACACCAAAGACGTTGTTCAGCTCAACCGCTTTTTGATTGAAAATATGTCCCTGCCTCAAAGACACACCTCAAACTGTCAATCATGTGAAACTTTGTTTACTCCAAGTGTTTGGACAAACTTGTTTGCCAACACTGAAGGACGTCCGGCGAAGGACAGACCGAGTTGTTGGACTCACATGAATAAAAATAATGACGCCTTCACGACTGCAACACGAGCTGATGTTTACTGCCTTCCTGTCGTGTCCAACATGATACTTACCAGCACTAAAACCACTATGCTTTTATTCTAAAAGGAAAAGTATCAAAACGTGAACAACGTTAGTATCCTCAGCTTTAATTTTTACAACAGTATCATACCATAATTAGGAATGACAGATATTTTTGGTCCAGTTTCACTTTCTTGCTGCTTTATTTGATGGAAAAATTATCTACTAAAGGTTACTGACTTTTATTGAAGGACTTTACATGTATTTGTCTCCAAGTGTTGATGTACTTTGCAACACATTTTGCAGTGTTTACCATTAAACATATTACTTTCTTTCTTCTTTCTTTAGTTTATTTCGAACATGAACACACTTACATCATAATACATCACACAATTTCATATCATTTCATTTTACATCATGCCCGAAAAGGAGTAGGAAGAAGCAAAGCTTATTTAATCCTACCCCTTTCCCACTTCAAAGCGTTTACAAATATATAGAATCATTTACCGGTACTGACCTTTTTATATAATAAAATAACATCTATGAATTAGTATACAACAGTTTTGTTGTATGTATTTTGTTTGTCGCGGCACACCACAAATACATTTGGACCGCCGTAAATACATTTGGCACTCGCATAAGAATGCTCCATCTTTATGCACGTTACGATCAGTAATGGTGAAGAAAAACTTAATTCCTTCTAATGACAAACATTAATCTATTTCTCAATATCCTAACTTTTAAAGCGTCACAGAAACACATAAATACACAAGTCCCAGATTCACTGGAATCACTGCATGTCTCGTACCACACTTTTAAAATTGAGTGGTTCTTCATTCACTCATCACAAATCACATGGGCAGAATCTTGCACATTTACGAAAAATGTCTGCAAATTTTAAATGCAAATGGTGACATGTCCACAGCATTCGTAGAACGCACATGCGTCATGGCCAATTATGGAGTTAGGACAATAGCATCATCTATCTCCGCTTTGTCACAATACCTACAAAAAGCATTGATCCTTTTTACAGTACCTTCAGAAATGACTGACACTTCATACAGTACCTTCAAAAAGTATAAAAAAAACTTTTATTGTACCTACAAAAAGTACTGACACTTTTTACAGTACAAGCAAAAATGTATTGGTGCTTTTTACAGTGCCTACAAAAAGTATTTACCCTTTTCACAGCACCTTCAAAAATACTGACATTTTTCCATCTAATGATGGAGGGAGTTGCATGTGAATCCTATAGGGAGAGCTCAGGTGTAAAAGTGCTTGTTGTACCTCACCTTGAATGCTGAGCATCTGTCCAAGTTTCAAGGCAGCTCCTCGGACTTTGCACAATGTCCTCACAATGCGTTCGGCGTTTGCCTCAGACAGAAAGGGACTGGAGTCCAGGATCGACTTTTTATTCTCTCCTATAGGAAAAAAATTACGTTGCAGCCATTTTTAAGAAAACGTTAACGTGTTAGTGGGCACTCAGGTTGCGTATTATCATAGGGGATTTAATACACAAGCAGCCTGACTGGAATACTGCACACAAACAAAGTGATGTGCAGGTTTAGCAGATCGGCTAATGTTTGTTTATGTGGATAGAAGCGTGTAGAAGCTGCAAGTAGCGACTTGCATGAAGGTACGTCTGGTACTGTACCTTTCTTTATCCACAACTTTGCTTCCAAACCGCTTCCAATTTGACATTTAAGCTTGTAGGAACTTGTATTTATCGTGCGTGTGCATGCGTGTGTTACCTGCTGCAGCATTATGTCTCATGGTCTTCTTAGCGACCTCTGCCAAGGCTCCAATGCCCAAACCGACAGCCAAACCTGACATAAACACATGGAAGCATGTTATGCATTTGAAGGTTGCAAAGTGCATTCCAAAGCAACAGGTGGCACTATCATAAACAAAAGAAAGGTTGTTACTGCCAGCCAGAAGCTTGACAAGGTTCCAGAAAAAAACAACCATAAATTAAAAGCAATTGTTGATATGAATATGGAGTTATTCCCGTCACAAAATAGGGATTGGCTAAATTTTAGAATAAAATGTATTTCCCTGCAAATATTCAAAGCAACATTTTGGAAACAAGAAAAAAAAAGTTTATAGATACTAAGATTGTAAGATTTTTTTAATCTTAAACTGAATGAAATAAAATAAAAAAGGTAAAACCATTGGAAATTAATTTAGAAAAATGTATTTTACTTATTTTCTATATTGCTTGTCATTATGGTAACAGGTAAGCTGGAGCCTATTTCAACTGACTTAGGGCATGATTTGGTATAAATATATGTAATGTTCCTAGACTGAGTGAAATAAACAAATAAAAAGGTTGATAAATATTTTAAAGCAATTTAGATGTAATACAAATATAATTTTTCATTATATTTTTTATATGCAGTACTAAAAATATAAGGACTGAAATAAAATGAATGCGGTTTCTTTGTGGATTGCACTGCATATGTAATGCGGACGCTGTATCGATCCGTTGTGGTGAAGAAGGAGCTGAGCCGGAAGGCAAAGCTCTCAATTTACCGGTCGATCTACGTTCCCATCCTCACCTATGGTCATGAGCTTTGGGTTATGACCGAAAGGACAAGATCACGGGTACAAGCGGCCGAAATGAGTTTCCTCCGCCGGGTGGCGGGGCTCTCCCTTAGAGATAGGGTGAGAAGCTCTGCCATCCGGGAGGAGCTCAAAGTAAAGCCGCTGCTCCTCCACATCGAGAGAAGCCAGATGAGGTGGTTCGGGCATCTGGTCAGGATGCCACCCGAACGCCTCCCTAGGGAGGTGTTTAGGGCACGTCCGACCGGTAGGAGGCCGCGGGGAAGACCCAGGACACGTTGGGAAGACTATGTCTCCCGGCTGGCCTGGGAACGCCTCTGGGTCCCCCGGGAGGAGCTGGACGAAGTGGCTGGGGAGAGGGAAGTCTGGGCTTCCCTGCTTAGGCTGCTGCCCCCGCGACCCGACCTCGGATAAGCGGAAGAAGATGGATGGATGGATGGATGTTAATATTATATATTATATTATTAAATCAACTCATGATTCCATTCGATTCAGATTTTTGGAGTGACGATTCTGGATTCATAATCGATTCTCGATTTAAACTGATTTTTGATATATTTGGTATACAGAAAGCACGTTACAGGTTGCAAAAGCTGCACTTGGCTGCTGAAATATGACGTGCAGAGAGTAAGCGTAAAAGAAGGCCTAAAAATGTATTTTTTTAAATAAATTCTGGAAAATTTTGTATCAATTTAAAATCATAACGAATAAGAATCTGGATGTGAATTGATTTTTCCGCGGCACCCCTAATTATTAGTATTATCACATCGTGCTTCAAACTTTGTAGCTTCCCTCTATTGAGAATTTCTTTTTTTAAATGTATATATTTTCTATGTATTTTTGGCCTAAATTAAGCACTTTCAAACATAAAAATCACTAAATAAAGTAAAAATAACAATACTACAGTAGTATCGGCCATTAGATGAGACCAAACAATCAGAGCACGCTGTTCAGTATTGTGGCCACTGATTGGCTCAGCCTCAGGAACATTAATGTGTTAGATTCATTGAGTGTAAAGGTGACTATGTGGGTGTTATTTTATGTCTATAGGGATCTCATAATAACAAAATGAGTATTTAGAAGGTTGTTAACAGTTATTTATGCTCTAGCTATAAAAATATTCGATTTACAGAATAATTAATAATTCCTACTTCACTAAAATTAATCTGCCACAGTCCGGGTCGGAACCAAATGACAGTGGTAAACCATGGTTTACTGTATCCTTATTAGTGTTTATTCAAAGGTCAAAATAAAGTAAAACGTTTTTTAATGTTTTTTTGACATAATTGAGAATATTTGCACGGTGCTACAGGGGTTAGTGCATGTGCCTCACAATACGAAGATTCTGAGTTCCATCTCGGGCTCGGGATCTTTCTGTGTGGAGTTTGCATGTCCTCCCCGTGACTGCGTGGGTTCCCTCCGGGTACTCCGGCTTCCTCCCACCTCCAAAAACATGCACCTGGGGATAGGTTGATTGGCAACACTAAATTGACCCTAGTGTGTGAATGTGAGTGTGAATGTTGTCTGTCTATCTGTGTTTGCCCTGTGATGAGGTGGCGACTTGTCCGCCCTCCGCCCGAATGCAGCTGAGATAGGCTCCAGCACCCCCTGCGCCTCCGAAAGGGACAAGCGGTAGAAAATGGATGGATGTCATCAACATACATATACTTGAATTAAAAATTAACAGTAGTGCACATTGACGTAAACATTGTGTTACTAGGTGTGCTATGCTACGCTAGTATTGAGCAGCCAGAGATGGAGATACGCATAGTGTGTGTGTGTGTGTGTGTGTGTATGATGATAGCACGTTCCTCCAAGGCTCCCCTCTACGTTATGTAACAAATTACATAATCACTAACTCATAAATGTGCAAAGCAACAAGAACAGGAAGGCAAAAAGGACGTTGTGCTTTTTTGTATCTTTTCATGCCTGTCCAAAATTTTGTTGACCACAAATAACCTTTTTTTTCTTCTGCGTGAGAACGTTTACACTTTCCCATCCATGAGGACAACATCAATCACTCCCCCTACACATCAGAGGTGTGAGGTAAACCTTTTACACTGAGGGTCGCATGTAGAAGACTTTAATTAATTGGAATTTATCTGACATGCTAAAAATAAGTCACTGTGAGACAAGATATGGTAAGAAATCAACACAGTGGATCCCTTCTTTTACTGGCAAATGGTAAAAAAAAAAATGCAAATGATGGATGCACCCATACAAAACCCTAAACATTTCATTTGTGTGTACCATGTGGTAATAAATCTTAATTTGTATGATAAAAAAAAATCTGAAAAAAATGTAACAATGCTAACTGTGCTATCTGACTTCTGAGTCTCGTATGCATTCATTTCTGTTTTCCCTAGGTGTGTTCGTCAGGAATACATCTTTGCCATTAAGTTGAATGTGTCAGTCTTGTATTTTGTTGAGTCCTACAATGTGTTTATACTGTAAGTATTGTACTTATTACACACCATCTGTTTGATTGTTAAACGTGCATCTTAGTTGTAGTTTTTGTTACCAAATTTGGAGGTGTTGAAATCGCCATTTTAAAATCATTGATGCTAATCTGTAGCAAGTATATGGCATATAAACGTAAATTAGCATCAAGCTAGAGCATTTTGAAAAGTGGAGCCTTACTTTTAAGAGCTTTCTATCAGACATGCTTGCTTTGGTGGTATGGCAAATTGCAACATTATCTGGAGGCAGCCTGCTACAAATACAACCGTTTACCCACCAAGTGGTTGATTTTTTGTGCCGAGTCTGCAACTGGTCATGAGGTCATGTGCAACAAAGGTTTCTAAACATGATACAGTCAGGTTTTGCCTGAATCAGTACTCGGTAGTTAAAAAGTGCAGAATTTGGTACCCATTCCTACACCTGGTTCTTACAACGTCAAAGCATATTCCTGCTGAAAAATAGTGAGTGAATTCAGATGAGAGACAGTGCCCTCTGCTCGGTTCACAGCGGCATCACTCTTTTTATCCCGCAGATAGTGCCATCAAAACACTTTCTACTTAAGTAACCATGAATAAAACTAGTTAGTTACCATTTAAAATAGAATAAAAATATACTGTAAATGGTTGACAGCTTCCAAACAAATACTGAATGTGTATCCTAATAAAAGTTTACATAATTTACAGCTCAAATGTGCTTGTCTGTTTACCAAATGTGGGTTTGGGCTAAACACCACAAAGTTACAGTGGCTGTTTTGTAGCGTGCATTGAGCCGTGAGAAAAAAATTTTGCCACCATGTGGTGCACTTGTCATAATAATAATAGCACAGTCAACGCAATACGGGTGCATGTTGTGTTCTGCGCTTCATGAGTAGAAAAGTTAGCTTACACAAACTCATACAAAAAACCGGTCACCCTATGAACAATAATATTTAGATTTCAGACCATGTGTGTCAAAAAATGTCTTTTTTTTCCCCACTCAAAGAGTTTGGCCGCTGACATATTCCGTTACATATTGCATAATTTCCAGTTGTATTATGCAACTATTAATAATCTAATGGTTAATTAAAGAGTAATAGATAGTAGTTTTTACTTTTGTTTAGTGAGTGTACTATTGACTTTGTTTTGATCAAACAATTGTATGTAATAAAATATTATAAAAACTACGGTTGTTTAAATATTGTGTTGATGTTATCACACTGGACTCCTGTGTTTTTTACCTGATTAAAATGTACAGTTAATGAAAGTGATCGGTTTCGGCCAATCTCACACATGCATGATTGGTATCGGCAGCATAAAACCCTTATCAGAATATCCCCAATCCTCATGCATACTTGTTTGGGGCGGCGTGACTCGGTTGGTAGAGCAGCCGTGCCAGCAACTTGAGGGTTCCAGGTTCGATCCCCGCTTCTGTCATCCTAGACAAAGCTGTTGTGTCCTTGGGCAAGACACTTTACCCACCTTATCCCAGTGCCATCCCACACTGGTTTAAATGTAACTTAGATAATGGGTTTCAATATGTAAAGAGTTTTGAGTCACTAGAGAAAAGCGCTATATAGATATACTGTAATTCACTTCACTTGTTAGTGTCCTTATTGACATGGTGCCGTGACAAATCTAGAGTCGAGTAGAGTACAGTAGTGAATACAGTGTGGTGGAAATGGGTGCAAGTCAGGCGTGATAAAATGAGCTTTAGAAACGCAACGTTACCTCCAAAGTTGGCGAGTCTGCTAAGTCGTGTCACAGGCACCTTCCTCTCTCGGGCTCTCTCGCTCAACTAGAATTCAAAAACAAGAAATTAGCGACGCATTCCTACAGGAGGACGACAAAGGAGGCTGCATCGTCACCATCTGCTTGTGCGGTTTCACGTCAGCCCTCTTGCTCTCCCTGGCTTTTTCCAGGTCTTCGGCCGTCAGCCCGCCGACGGAAGACGGATCCTGGTGGTAGCCTCGCTGTTGCCCCGCTGACTGTCGGCTGCAGACTCGAAGCCAAGCATGGTTTCCTACTATTTGTCTGCGGCACAAAAAGGAACATAAAAACACCAAAATACGAGTTTGAGCTGAGTTGGCTGTGTCGTACCGAGCGTCATGGTGGTACGATCTCGTCTGGCCTCCGCCAAACTCTCTTGAAGGATCCTTGAAGCCCTGGAATAACCCGCCTGCGGCGCTCTGATTAGACGCCGCCTCATTAGCGCTGCCTTGCTCATCTGCCATGAATTCTTCCTCGTTGAACTTAGACGCAGCAAGGTCATCCTGGGGAAAGTCAAACTCCAGCGACGACGTTTGCTGCTGCCCTGACATCTCCTTTGTTGACAACAAAACATCAGCAAAACAAATACTCAAAATGATCACCTTCTAAAAGAAACACACCTGTGCTTTCATCATTGCCATAGAGAGGCCTTGCTCGGCCGCCGATTGGAAGCTTTGGACTGCAGTGCCGACACCTGAAAGACCTTTATTTTGAAGGAAGATATGAATAGAGAACAATAAATAATCAATTTATGAAAATTTGGCAGTAATTTTCTATGAAAATATGTTGAATTTATTCCTGTAAATATTGCAACATTATTCCTTTTTCCCACAACAAGCTATTTGCAGCTACATTGATGACATCATATGATTTGCACCATTAGCCAAGAGACAAGTGGATGTAATTACTATTGACACTTCGGAACACAAAAAGTGAGTGCTTTTTGTAAGTCATGGGAGGTACAACAGCAGCACCCACTGCTTGTTGAGAAAAGCAATATTTCATGTTCACCTCCAAAGAGTCCAAGAAGACCATAAAAAGTTGCCATTCGGATAAAGAATATAGCAAAACTAAGTTGGTAAGTCAGCATCACTCATCCCTGTTGCTACATCTTCTTATTCTCTGGCAGACCAAGGGTTTATGAGCTATTTTAAAAAGTAGAGATACGCTGCTATCTACTGTACAGAATTGGAACAACAAGCTACATTCACAAACAGTCCCATTATAATGGGTTATTGAAAATCGGCGAACCGTAGCCAATTTATTGGTGGCGGGGTCGCTATGAACAAACGAACACCAAACTTTTTTAAGAATTAGAATCAGAATCATCTTTATTGGCCAAGTATGTTTAACATACAAGGAATGTGACTTATGCCGAGTACTACCTCATACATATTTTACTTATCAAGACTTTGTTTATATCCACAGTTTACCTCAGAATATATATATATATGTAAATATACACACACACACACACACACACACACACACTTATTTATATATATATATATATATATATATATGTATGTGTGGGAAAAAAAATCACAAGACTATTTCTATATTATTTCTATATATATATATATATATATATATATATATATATATATATATATATATATATATATATAGGCTCCAGCGCCCCCCGCGACCCCGAAGGGAATAAGCGGTAGAAAATGGATGGATGGATGGATGGATATATATACACACACATATATGTATAAAAAGGCTGTCTGTACGTAAAGAATATTAATTATAGAAAATAACACAAATGTAGCATTATTAGCTAAACGTACCTGTCCCGCTGCGTAGGACGCTGCTCTGCGTCTCAACTACGGCCTGGCTGAGTTTAGCCAAGCCTCGCATCAGTAGCATCATGTCACTCGCCATGATGTCGCCGTGGCTACAGAAACACACACGAGAAAAAAAGACCAAAAGATGAATATTAAAAAGGATAAGTTAAGAGGAACAAAT
>NC_084581.2:755000-757500 GCF_033978685.3 Nerophis lumbriciformis
AACTTAATGTTAAGTGTAATTTTTTATTAAAATAATACATTAAAAAATGACCTTTCATGCCCTTTTCGTATAACTACAAGTTAAATGTAGAGTTTAGTTAAAAATGTTACATTCAAAAATGACCTTTCATGCATATTATACTTAGTACATGATAATACCTTGATTTAATTTTACTTTTAAAATAATATATTAACATAAATAGAAAATGCCCCTTGTACAAAGTGCTTAAAATTTTGTTTTTAATTGAAATAATACATTACAGAAATTACCGTTCATTTATACTATACTTTAATCATGATATTTTATTTTTATTATAAAAAAAATAAAATAAAAATCATTCCAGTCATACTACTTAAATTGTAATAGTTAAATTTAATTTTTCATCTAAAATATATTTTTTTAAATGACCTTACATGCATATGGCTTAAATTGTATTATTTAATTTAATTTTCTATTTGAAATAAATTCAAACAATTACATTTCATGCATATTACTTTATTTAACTAAAAGCTTTAAATGTTTTTAATCAAAATAATACAGTGAAGACAATGGCATTCCATCCACATGACTTAAATTCTAATAAAATGTAATTATCATTTTTGATTAAAAATAATCCTTTACCAAATTCAACTTAAATCACATTTTTTTATTTTAGTTTTACATGGAAAAAACCTACATGTCCTTTTATGCATATTTTATAATTGTATGTTGTTTGCAACTTTTAATCTGAAAAGAATATAAATACGTTATAATTCTGTCATTGAGTAAAACAGTATACATTTTAAGTAAACTTTTTGCGTTTGTTTGTTCTTTGCTAGGCTTTTTCCAGGGTTGGGAAATGTCACTTACTTTAAGGATTGTCATTAATGAATGTCTGTTCAGCAATGAATCTGTAAATCAAAAGCAAATGTTTTTTGTGTGATTTGCAATTTTACTGCTGATATTTTCAAAACGGAATAAAAACACGCCTAACGACTCCACCCACATTCCTCCGATACAGTGCATGTGTGTTATTGTTTGCATTGCAGGTGTGACGGCATGCTTCAACACGGCTCTGCTAGAATTTGAAGCCAGCGACATCGAGAGTGAAAACCAGAAGGAAAAGATACGTGAGGAGCATGTGTGAGAGTGTTATTGTGTGTTTGTCTTGCAAGTGACTGAGCTGTATCATGCACACACTAATACACAAAGTAGGTCAAACATTGCTGCTTTTTCACTGACCAACAAAAACAATCTTGGAGAAATCTGCAAAGCTAAAAAGTAAATATTGGAAATGATTCCAAAAATAACTTGAATAAGGATTGTATGTTTAAAAAGTTTTGTTACACAATACTAATTATACTATTATTGCACTTAATTACTGCATTGACTTTTGCCAACTTGGCTGTTGGTTATAGTGTTACAACAAGATATGAGCCGTCTGCGGGCTAATTTGTATGCTTTAGATTGTGCGAAAAAATTTGGGTAATGAGCCTCCCCACCCAATATATCTGGTCTTACTTGCTAGCATTAGCTTACAGCTAGGGATGGACATGAATGTGTTTTTTCCAAGCATGGGAAGGAAGAAAGTGAGTGTGAAGGACTGGAAATTAAAGAAAGAAATCATCTAAAACATGACAGTGCAAGTCCAAAGCCAACTTGGTGAAGCAGTTGGAGCGCAGCACTGCGAGTCTGCACTACACTGATGCAGAATGAGTCGATAACAGCTGGAAATAGATATATAATATATAATGCGTGAGATATCTATACTACTTTTTCACTTCTGATGCGATACCGATATTGGAGCCTTGAGTATTGGCCAATACCAATATTAATCCAATACAATATTAGCAGGAACCATACATACATATATCATTTTTATTAATGTTAGAAAAGGTTTGATCAAGTGAAAACAGTCCAGCAGAGCACAATGGTAGACCTATTTATCATTAACTGCCTGGAATGGACTAATGTCGTATTTAAGTTGAAATAGGGTGGTATTTGTGGTCACAAGAACTCATGAAGTTAAGCTCATGATGCAGTAAATTGAAGGATGTGGACGTGTTTGTTTTACTGGATACTTCCTAATACGCTTCTGCCATGGAGACTTTCTATGTGTAAGTAATATGAGACCAGAATTATTTGGTACTTGTTTATATTGACAAATGTGCTGTTTTAGACTGCAATATTGTTCAATTAAGGACACCTATTACATATGTCTAGCTTGTGTGATATTGTGTGCTTAGCTGTTGTGTAGCTGCTAGCTCCTAGTATCCTGTAGCCTACCATGTTTATATTTTGTAAATGACTAAAATACAAAAAAAAACCTTGTGTGCTTTTTGTAGGACATTTAAAAGTTAACTAGCTGTCCAGCTTTGCACAAGTAAACACACTGCAGCACCGCTTGTATCGGACATTATATCACACATTTTACATGAAAGAACATACTGTTTTTTTCTGTTTACTGACAATTAAAATCGGATTGGAAAACCCCAAATACATGCTGTAAATTATTATTACA